>NC_079515.1:2922139-2926876 GCF_000801105.2 Raphanus sativus | reverse complement strand
AATTTTTTCAAAATCCGTGGGTTAACCTCTTTTAAATAATGAGTTTTTCGTAAATGCTCTGTATACTGAAGTTTATACTCTTCACTTTTGTTTAAAATTTTCAAACCACATTCGACATTTGAATTAATGTATTCTAAAACTATATTTCATGGTATATAGGAATTATTCTAATTTTTAATATATAGTTTAATAAAATTTCATATACTGCCTATAATAGTGGAATTACCCTTATAAAATCTTTATTATCTAGAGAAACGGAGACCAAAAAGGTTCTAAACTCTTTGACCATCATCTTATGTTGGTGCTCGATAAAACTATACACTAAAAACATATTTTCATATTTTGAATTTTTTCCAAAATCTGTGGGTTAACCCTTTCAAAAATAATGAGTTTTGGGTAAATGCTCTATATACTAAAGTTTATACTCTTCACTTATATTTAAAAATTTCAAACCACATTAGACATTTGAATTAATGTATCCTAAATTATATTTCATGGTATATTGGAATTATTCTAATTTTTTAATATTTAGTTTAGTAAAATTTCATATACTGTCTAGAATAGTGGAATTACCATTATAAAATCTTTATTATCTAGAGAAACGAAGACCAAAAAGGTTCTAAACTCTTTGACCATCATCTTATGTTGGTGCTCAATGAAACTATACATTAAAGCCAGATTTTCATATTTTTGAATTTTTTTTCTAAAATAATGAGTTACGGTAAATGTTTTATATACTGAAGTTTATACTCTTCACTTTTATTTAAAAATTTCAAACCATATTATATAATTGAGTTAATGTATTCTAAATTATATTTCATGGTATATTGAAATTATTATAATTTTTTATTATTTAGTTTAGTAAAATGTAATATACTGCCTAGAATAGTGGAATTACCATTATAAAATCTTTATTATCTAGGGAAACGGAGACCAAAAAGGTTCTAAACACTTTGACCATCATCTTATGTTGGTGCTCGATGAAACTATAAACTAAAACAATATTTTCATATTTTTGAATTTTTTTCAAAATCCGTGGGTTAACCCTTTTTAAAATAATGAGTTTTCGGTAAATGCTCTATATACTGAAGTTTATACTCTTCATTTTTGTTTAAAGATTTTACACATATTTGACATTTGAATTAATGTATTCTAAACTATATTTCATGGTATATAGGAATTATTCTAACTTTTTAATATTTAGTTTAATAAAATTTCATATACTGCCTAGAATAATGGAATTACCACTATAAAATCTTTATTATCTAGAGAAACGAAAACCAAAAAGGTTCTAAACTCTTTGACCATCATCTTATGCTGGTGCTCGATAAAACTATACACTAAAACCAGATTTTCATATTTTTGAAAATTTTCTAAAATCCGTGGGTTAACCCCTTCGAAAATAATGAGTTTTGGGTAAATGCTCTATATACTGAAGTTTAGGCTCTTCACTTTTGTATAAAAATTTCAAACCACATTCGAAAATTGAATTAATGTATTCTAAACTATATTTCATTGTATATAGGAATTATTCTAACTTTTTAATATATAGTTTAATAAAATTCCATATATTGCCTAGAATAGTGGAATTACCGTTATAAAATCTTTATTATCTAGAGAAACGGAGACCAAAAAGGTTCTAAACTCTTTGACCATCATCTTATGTTGGTGCTCGATGAAACTATACACTAAAACAAGATTTTAATATTTTGAAAATTTTCCAAAATCCGTGGGTTAGCCCCTTCTAAAATAATGAGTTTTCGGTTAATGCTCTACATATTGAAGTCTATACTCTTCACTTTTGTTTAAATATTTCAAACCACATTTGACAATTGAATTAAATTATTCTAAACCATATTTCATGCTATATATGACTAATTCTACTTTTTTAATATTTCGTTTAATAAAATTTCAGATACTGCCTAGAATAGTGGAATTACTATTATAAAATCTTTCTTATCAAGAGAAACGGAAACCAAAAAGGTTCTAAACTCTTTGTCCATCATCTTATGTTAGTGCTTTCGATGAAACTATACACTAAAATCAGATTTTCATATTTTGAATTTTTTCCATTATTCCATTATTCTAGGCAGTATATGAAATTTTACTAAACTAAATATTAAAAAAATAAAATAATTTCAATACCATGAAATTTAATTTAGAATACATTAATTTAAATGTCTAATGTGGTTTGAAATTTTTAAATAAAAGTGAAGAATATAAACTTCAGTATATAGAGCTTTTACCGTAAACTCATTAGTTAACCCACGGATTTTGAAAAAATTTCAAAAATATGAAAATCTGATTTTAGTGTATAGTTTTATCGAGCACCAACATAAGAAGATGGTCATAGAGTTTAGAACCTTTTTGGTCTCCGTTTCTCTAGATAATAAGGATTTTATAATGGTATTTCCCCTATTCTAGGCAGTATATGAAATTTTATTAAACTAAATATTAAAAAGTTAGGATAATTCCTATATACCATGAAATATAGTTTAGAATACATTAATTCAAATGTCGAATGTGGTTTGAAATTTTTAAACAAAAGTGAAGAGGATAAACTTTAGTATATAGAGCATTTACTGAAAACTCATTATTTTAAAAGAGGTTACCCCACGGATTTTGAAAAAAATTTAAAAATATGAAAATCTGGTTTAGTTTATAGTTTCATCGAGCACCAACATAAGATGATGGTCAAAGAGTTTAGAACCTTTTTGGTCGCCGTTTCTCTATATAATAAAGATTTTATAACGGTAATTCCACTATTCTAGGCAGTATATGAAATTTTGCTAAACTAAATATTAAAAAATTAGAATAATTCCAATATACCATGAATTATAGTTTAGAATACATTAATTTAATTGTCTAATGTGGTTTGAAATTTTTATACAAAAGTGAAGGGTGTAAACTTCAGTATATAGAGCATTTACCCAAAACTCATTATTTTAGAAGGGGTTAACCCACGGATTTTGGAAAAAATTCAAAATTATGAAAATCTGATTTTAGTGTATAGTTTCATCAAGCACTAACATAAGATGATGGTCAAAGAGTTTAGAACCTCTGTTGTCTTCGTTTCTCTAGATAATGAAGATTTTATAATGGTAATTCCACTATATAGGCAGTATATGAAATTTTTGTAAAATAAATATTAAAAAATAGAATGATTTCAATATACCATGAAATATAATTTAGAATACATTAATTCAAATATCCAATATGGTTAAAATATTTAAACCAAAATGAAAAGTATAAATTTCAGTATATAGAGCATTTACTGAAAACTCATTATTTTAGAAGGGGTTAACCCACGGGTTTTGAAAAAAATTCAAAAACAAGAAAATCTGGTTTTAATGTATAGTTTTATCGAGTACCAACATAAGATGATGTTCAAAGAGTTTAGAACCTTTTTGGTCTCCGTTTCTCAAGATAATAAATATTTTATTATGGTAATTCCACTATTCTAGGCAGTATATGAAATTTTGCTAAACTAAATATAAAAAATTAAAATAATTCCAATATACCATGAATTATCGTTTAGAATACATAAATTCAAATATCGAATTTGGTTTGAAAGTTTTAAACAAAAGTGAAGAGTATAAACTTCAGTATATAGAGCATTTACCGAAAACTCATTATTTTGGAAGGGGTTAACCCACGGATTTTGAAAAAAATTCAAAAATATGAAAATCTGGTTTTAGTGTATAGTTTCATCGAGCACCAACATAAGATGATGTTCAAAGAGTTTAGAACCTTTTTGTCTTCGTTTCTCTAGATAATAAATATTTTAAAATGGTAATTCAAATATTTTAGACAATATGTAGAGCATTAACCGAAAACTCATTATTTTAGAAGGGGCTAACCCACGGATTTTGAAAAAAAATTAAAATTATGAAAATCTGGTTTTAGTGTATAATTTAAAAATAATGAGTTTTCGGTTAATGTTCTACATATTGAAGACAAATTCTTTGACCATCATCTTATGTTGGTGCTAACATAACGGAATTACCATTATAAAATCTTTATTATCTAGAGAAACGGAGACCAAAAAGGTTCTAAACTCTTTGACCAGCATCTTATGTTGGTGCTCGATGAAACTATAAACTAAAACCAGATTTTCATATTTTTGAAATTTTTCCAAAATCAGTGGGTTAACCCCTTCTAAAATAATGTGTTTTCGGTAAATGCTATATATACCGAAGTCTATACTCTTCACTTTTGTATAAAAATTTCAAACCGCATTTGACATTTAATTTATGTATTCTAAACCATATTTCATGCTATATATGAATTATTATAACTTTTTAATATTTCGTTTAATTAAATTTAATATACTGACTAGAATAGTGGAATTACAATTATAAAATCTTTATTATCTAGATAAACGGAGACAAAAAGGTTATAAACTCTTTGACAATCATCTTATATTAGTGTTCGATAAAACTATACAGTAAAACCAGATTTTCATATTTTTGAAAATTTTCCAAAATCCGTGTGTTAACCCCTTCTAATGAGTTTTGGGTAAATGCTCTATATACTAAAGTTTATACTCTTCACTTTTATTTAAAAATTCCAAACCACATTCGACATTTGAATTAATGTATTCCAAACTATATTTCATGGTATATAGGAATTATTCTAACTTTTTAATATTTTGTTTAATAAAATTTCATATATTACCTAGAATATTGGAATTACCATTATAATATCTTTATTATTTAGAGAAACGGAGACCAAAAA